>NC_051212.1:17386698-17416698 GCF_015220715.1 Pygocentrus nattereri | reverse complement strand
ACCCTTCTCACTCATCATTTGAACACTAATTTTGCATTAGGCTTGACTAGGCTTTGCTGTGTTGTTTGCAGGCTCCCCCTGTTCAGCAGAAGCCAGTGCTAAAGGTTGAATTGGACCATGAAAAGGAGCAAGTGAAACGTCATGAGCAAAAAGGTGTGGATTCTGAAGTTCAAAGTACGTTTTAATATGAAGTCAGCATTTGGTCTGTTTATAATGGTTTAAGTCTGACTTTCTTTGGCTGTTCAATAAAGATAAACTCCTGTGATAATGGAGCAGTGGTACATTATGAAGGTAGATATATCTGTCTTTGGGAATTGTTCAATTTCATAATGCGAATTCCTTTTCTGAATTTGCAGAGCAAGTGGCACATAATCAAGGAGAGTCTGCTGTGAAGCCCATCAGTAAAGAGAATGGTGTGCAGCCAAACTGCACTCAAACAAACGGCTCCGACACACTAGAAATCAAGATTTCAGCACAGTCATTAGAGTTGAACGTTGGCACAAAAGAAAACAATGCTTCTCACGCACAGGGAACACCTCTGAGAGCAGGAAAGGCTTCAGCAAGCACCCATAAGGAAACATCAGCACAGAAGCTAATTAAGTGTGAGGCCTGTAACAAGATGTTCACTTACCTCAACAACCTGAAAAGACACCAGAAGACCTTCCACAGCGGACAGACACCACATGCTTGCAAGGACTGCGGAGAACGTTTTGGCAGCAAACGGCTCCTCCGTGTGCACCTCAGAGAGCACAGAGTGGCCAAGCCGCACGTGTGTACTCTTTGTGAGAAGGTTTTTCGCCTGCCCAATCACTTGAAGAAACATATGACCAGCCACACTAATGAGAGACCATTCACGTGCACCACCTGTGGCAAGACCTTTGCCTTGGTGAGCACCCTTAAAGCTCATGAGAGGACCCATACTGGTAAGAAGGCATTCATTTGTGCCCAGTGTGGCATCAGTTTCCTTACAAAATCCTACCTGGACTACCATCAGCGAGTCCACACTGGAGAAAAGCCCTACACTTGTATGCACTGTGGCAAAACCTTTGCCCAAAGGAGCAACCTCAGAGTGCACGAGAGGCTGCACACGGGCGAAAAGCCGTTTCACTGCGAAGACTGTGGTGAAAGCTTCGTACATGCCAACAGCTATAAATCTCACAAACAGCTACACACAGGAGTGAAAGCTTTCTGCTGCGAGCACTGCGGCAAGGGATTCCGCCGGGGAACACACCTCAAAACTCACCTGCTGACCCACACTGGAGTTAAACCATTTGAGTGTGATTTATGCCCAAAGAAATTCACACTCAAAGGCTCATTAAAGGCCCATAGGCTAACTCACACTGGAGAGAAGAGCTTTGTATGTAACATTTGCAGCAAGAGCTTTACGCAGGCTAGCTCTCTGGGAAAGCACAAGCGAACACACACAGGAGAAAAGCCATATCTCTGTGACTTCTGCAACAAGTCGTTCTGCCAAAGCAGCCATCTTCATTACCATTATCGGGCATCTCATTCTGGGGCAAAACCTTAGCTGAAGCTGCGAGATAAATTTTTACCCTATATACTTTTTACACTGCTTGAATATATTTGATTTGATAACAACTTGTCCATTTTTAAAGATAAATTTGTTTACATGTAATCACATTGTGTCCATATTTTTCTTTCATGGTAATTTAGGCCCAATCCCATTTCACCCTTTGCCCCTACCACTTAGCCCTCAGTTTTGTGCGTTCACGTCTAGGGTTAGGGTGTCCCAATTATGTTGAGATGGAGGGGTGGGGCGAAGTGTTGGGGCTGTATGGCCCTCCCATTGAAAGTGTTTCATAGGCTCACTCAAAACAGTGCTGTGAGAAAAAACAAAAACCGGCAAGAGCGAACAAAGAAACCAACTACTATAAATATTTTCTGGGTTTAAAAAAAAAAAAAAAAAAAAAAACACAACTGTTGTATTATCTTAGTTTAATGTTTCAATGTATTATGGTTGGTTTGTTAATAGCATGCTAATGTCTCAGTAGCTAGCTAACTTTCCCATTCCACCTTAAATAGTCTGGCAGTATTGATGCCTGAAGTGCCAGAATAACTGCTGCACCATTTAAAGTGGAACAGGAAAATTCGAACAAGAAGCTGGAGAATAGCTGACTTCAGCTTCGTATCACCAAAGAATTAGGGGCGGGTGGTAAACAGTTGTCTATCCCTCTTTGAAAGCAAATGATGCCCTAAATTTAACTTAAGCCCAGCAGCGAGGTCGCTGAACTTTCTCTTTCACTGAAGACATGACGGGCCAGGTACTAGTAGCACTAGTAGCCTGTTAATGAAGCAACTTTTTTTTTTTAATTTTGAAAGAAGGGGTAGTGATCTTGCCCTAATAACTGAGTTCCAAGGGGTTATTTGCACAATAAAAGGAGACAGAGGCACAGATAATAAATAAGTAACTTTAGTAATATGTTAGATAAAAAGATACAAATAAGACAAATAATCCATGACATGCTGTACATTTTAGGACAGTGACCAACAACAGTTTACAAACAATTCTCACTTTTAAATTAGTACATGTACGTAAAAAGATCAGTAACAATAAGACATTTACATAATTTTTACAGCCTGGCGTTTGGCGTTGCCTGGTAAGGGAATGTACATTAATCTCTACTGGCCAGAGCTGTTGCTTCTTGGTAGTGTTGCAGAGCATTTCAGATAGAATTAAATAAGTAAATTCAAGAAACTCAACTGAACACTGCGCTCATACCAAAACATGCTGCAATGGACTAAACGTAGCAAAGACAGACATGATTTTCTTGCACTGCTTAATGGCCATAGTGGCTTAGTCATTATTGTCTGAATGTTCCACAGCACTGTAGCCTACTGTCCAAAGAAGTGCTGCTCTGATCTTTGATTTGCTCAGCTCTACTTTGGTGTTTAGAGGACACCATTTGGAGTTCAGCTGACCTGACTGGAATTTAAGAGTAGTTATTGTTGTACTCTATACGAGTGACCATGGTGGACACAAGCCTCTCCAGCTGTTCCGCCCTCTGTTTGCCTGTCTGGAGAACTTCTTCGTGATTGGCTTTCTCCTCACTGTCGTAGTCCATCACTGCCTGATTAGTTATCAGGGACAGGGCAAATACCCGCATGCCACAGTGACGAGCCACAATGACCTCATGAACTGTGCTCATCCCTGATGGAGCAAAACAGACAATTAAGTACATAATTGGGCAAAGTGTATTAAGAATAGTGAGTGTTGTACATGAGATTTGGCTACAGACACAAAAGTTACTGTAAAATGATGCTAGTACTCCAAACTTTCAATAATGCTTCTTACTAGTTTCAAATAACTAGTCAGGTTTGTGTATCTACTAGAAGCCAGAAGCAGATAAAGACCTGCAGTTTCAGGGCAAGATGTGGCTTTAGATTTGCATCCACTATTGTTAAGGTTAAGATTAAGATTAAGAGATACTTTTTTGATCCCACAACCGGGGAAATTCCACCTCCGCATTTAACCCATCCGTGAAGTGAAACACCACATACACACACTAGTGAACACACACTAGGGGGCAGTGAGCACACACTTGCCCGGAGCGGTGGGCAGCCCTATCCACAGCGCCCGGGGAGCAACTGGGAGTTAGGTGTCTTGCTCAAGGACACCTCAGTCTGGAGGTGGCCCTGGGGATCGAACCGGCAACCTTCCGGTCACAGGGCCAGATCCCCAACCTCCAGCCCACGACTGCCCCACAACAGTTATGTAATATGTATAAAGATTTGAGTCACTCCTTTACATTTCAGGGTTTATTCTTCAGTATTTTAGAGTAATAGTTTATCATAATTATTAATTATTTAGTTTGTAAATCAAGTTGGTGACCTTGGCTTAGTTTGTCAGTTTAAAGCCTTGGCTTCAAACGAGTATCCCTAGTAATCATAACCTCAACCCTTATTGCAGGGGCTACAAACATAAAACCAATGCATGCCCTGAAAATGTAGGTCTAGAACTGCTGCTGGGAAGAAAAAGAAAAAAAAACTTCATTGATTGCATTCTGTCCAGTACCACAGAGTAAGATTCTCACCAACAGCATCAGCTCCAAGTTTGTGTAGCATGCGACACTCTGCGATGGTCTCAAACGAAGGTCCACCGAGCACACAGTATACTCCCTCTCTGAGGAAGTCCCTGTATCCCAGCTCGGTACCCACATCCACGGCCAACTGCTGCAGCTCCCGGTCGTATGCATCAGACATACAGGGGAACCGCACGCCAAACCTGGAGAAGAAAGAAACGCTTTATTATTAAAACACAAAGTGCCTGATGCAGAGGTTCAGAATGCAGTAAACCTTTGTTGACCTGCTGAACTGCTTATTCCAGCAGGTGTGACACTTTTTGTAATGTTGAGTAGAGTAGGGCTAAATTTGCATACAGAGACAGCATTAAAACCTGTATACTGTAAAATAAACATTTGATGGTACCACTGATTTGGTTATTACACTTGGTTACATGTCAAACAGTTTGACAGCAGTGACCAATCCTGACCTACTCATTTATTCAAACAGATGTAAAAGGTTTTGCAAGATAGTATATACGTTATTGGATGAAGGTACAGCACTGATCTTGCATAAGAAGAGTCCTACATTAAAAGACTATCAGGGTACTGTAAAAGTTGACCTTTGCTTAAACTGTAAAACTTTAAAAAACTTTGGAGAATAGTTTGTAAGACACTGCATTTTAACAAGTTAACACACCTTTCATCATTAGGCCCAGCCAGTGGGTTGTTGCCAGCAAATCCAGGCATGTTTAGATGGTCTTTGATGATCATGATGTCTCCCACCTTGTAGTCCTGATTCAAGCCTCCTGCCGCATTAGTGAGTATCACAGTCTCCACACCCATCAGCTTAAATATCCGCATGGGGAGCGTGATCTATAACAGGACCAGATACATTATACTACTATAGGAAGAAAGGTTTAGATCAGCACTAGCAGCTCTAAAAGAAATAATAAGAGTCTTTTATGATGGCCAATGATGTGAAACATCATTTTTTGCCTTCTAGGCTTTATAGTGGTGTCACACGAATGCTACTTTCGAAGAAGTAACAGAATTTGATGCACTCTACTGAGGATCTGTACTGTATAGCTGGGATTTCTAAGCTTAAGAATAGGAATATGATGGGATGTTTGTACCTTTTGGATAGGATATCCTTCATAGAGATGGAACCGTCCTTGCATGCAAACGCATGGTCTCCCTTTTAGAGTCCCAAACACCAGACGCCCAGCATGACCATGCACTATTATGAATGAATGGATGAATGAAAGAGAGAGCAAGCTCCCATGTAAGAGGACACACCAGGTAGTAGAATAAAGAAATCAGGAATGCATGATAAATTTTATTGGTAGTGGCACATTGCTTAAATATCGGCATGACAGCTTAGATTTGACTCGTATTTTAAAACAATTTGATGATTATTGTACTCAAGACGAACAGAATGTTTAGCGCAGAACTCCAGAAGATCACTTTATTCCTGCATTTATAACCCTACCAAAATAAATGTGTGGTTCTCTAATCCAGGTGGCATGATTTCTCAGCTTGCTAACTAAATTGAGGTCAGCTGGAAGATCTCCAACTTTGGCTCTTGTGACTTTTTGCTCGTCTGGCTAACTCAAAACTGCTTTGTGAAATTCTCCACTGGGACAGTGAAACACAAACGCTGGCCACAGCTGTAGGGCACTGAGCAACAAATGAACAGGCTAAATAAATGGTCAGACTAAAACCAAACACTGCTGATTATTCTAAAAATGGAAAATGTATATTCACATGTCCACACACTAACCTGTGCTCTGGGGAAAGTTGGGGATATCTCTGTAGTTGAAGGCCACTTGGTCTTTCAGCAAGTCAGCAAGTCCCCCAAGGCCTGAACCACAAACGATGCCCACCAGGGGGCGCACTGCAGTCTGAGTAAGCAGCCAGTCAGCTGTGGCACTGCACTCCTCATAACTGTACCTGCATGGAGAGAGAAGGGCAAGGGTGTTTGGTAATTGACCAAGAGCTCACATGCCAGTGTGTAACTAATCCAACACACGTTTCTAATGAAACAGAAGAACTGCTCAGCCTGTGTAGACCTGCATACAGTCAGGCCTTTCTCTGCCTCACCCATGTATGGATATTTGTGTTGTGATGAGATTTTCTAAATTTTTAAAGTCATAACTGAGTCCTGCTCCCCAACCAGAAAGGTCAGACACTTGACCACTCTATATACTCCCCACCTACCGACAACATGCTTCATTAACACATTATGAAGCATAATCTAATGTAATTAGACACTCCCATCTATACGTCCAAAGAATTGTAGCTACCTTTTCTCCTTTTCTTCTGATATCAAGTGTACTGATAGGGAATTTGTGTCCCCTTTCCTGCATCTTCTACTCTTCGGAGAAAGATTTGCACTAGATGCTAGAACATTGTTGTGAGAATTTGATCACATTCAGGCACAAAGAGCTTTAGTGAGTTTAGGTACTGATGTTGGAGGATTAGTTCTGGATCACTAACTCCTCCCAAAAGTATTGGATGGAGCTCCTTCACTCCAGACAACAAAGTTCCACTGCTCCACAGTCCAATTCTGAGGGGCATACACCTCTACAGAGTGACTCATTCTACTCGCAAAAGCTGTGTGCCCGAAATGCTTGTGTCAGAAATGGGTGCAGTTTAAAGTAACTGATTTCACTAGTTAGAAGGAACATCTGAATACATACAGTGTATCTGCAGGTCACAACCTATAAAATATCCCAGGAACATGTGGCCATTCTGAAACCTGATCCAGTCCGCACCATCAACTCTGCTTTCTCAACTATTTAGGGCAAGAGCCCCCTCATGCTGGCGGACAAAAATAAACTGCCTACAGCCTAATGAGGATGCAATACTGCATGTGTGGCATTGGTACCTTATTTTAGTATTCTTAAAATAATCCCTATAAATCACACTGAAAGCCAAAACAGACTACAGAAGGGACTGAAATTGCAAAGAACAGTGGAGCAGCTGTCAGAAAGAAGGATACTCTACAACAGAGGCAGGGTACCTGGAGGTCTGAATTCCTACATGGTTAGGCAATTTTCCTTCTCCAATACACCTGAGTCATCAGGACAATCATGCCCTCGGTTCCCCACCCCTTCTGGGAAGATTTCCCCCTACCCCTGTTCACTTAGATTTTTAAAAACCTATTCATGGAGAAGAGGGACATGCAGGATGTTTTAGGCAAAGTAGTCCCCAAATAAATCTTTTTGTCAGAGTTTTCACTATTTTACCATCATTAAATCACAAAACCTAGAAGACTCATGTAGGTTCACTGGTGGGTTTGTATAGAATATAAAATGACTAATTGTGTTGTAGACATTGCACTTATGGTTTGCATCAACACCACTGTGTTGTTACGTTTCTCTACAGTGAGCCATTTCACACCAAACCACTCTGAATACGTTTTTACGTCTCAGATTCTGAATTTAGAAAAATCGGTGGAATTCCCCTTTGACTGAATACAAATTATAGTGGAAGTTATACACAGGGGACACACACACACACACACACACACACACACACACACACACACACACACACGCGCGCACACACACACACACACACACACACACACACACACACACACATACATACATACATACATACATACATACATACATACATACATACATACATACATACATACATACATACACGTCACTTCCAGACGCCAGACTGCGCGAGCCTTGCCACGTGACCCAAAACGTGCACAACTGAGGCAACAAAAGTGAAAGCAGCGCCTCAGAATGAATGAATGAATGAATGAATGAATGAATGAATGAATGAATGAATGACTGTTAAAGTGCTAAAAAGTAAAGACTCAGACAAAGTGAGTTTCTTACCCAGTACTGCCTTCAGGAAACATCTCTCGGTTTTCTCCGTTCACAGGAAAGTAACAGACCTGTAGATGTGACAGCAGCCCTCAGTGAAAGCTCACTGACCCAAACGAATAATTAAATAATAATTTAAAACTTAAAGAAAACGGGGAGAAACCCAAACGCAAGCCGACCCGTCCGGTTAGGAAACGCTTCACAGCTGAATCCTGTGGAGTTGCTTATGACATTCCTAAAGCGAGTCTGAACGCCGCTGTATTTATATCCACTCGTTTGCCCCGCCCCATATCAGTGACGCTAATGCACGCGCACACCGTAGCACCTCCTGACGTAAAGCATCCGGCGCTGGCGGGCAACTTTGGGGTGTATGAAAGAAGGAACGTCTAACCTGAGCTGAAGCTGTACTTTTCACACTGATTTGAGACCAGCTGAGAAGCCATATGAGTGGATGAGGGACCCAGATCAGCAGAAAGAAGAGCCCACCTGAGAGTTTTGGGAGACGTCATGGGAGCGTGTGAAAGAGTGCGATACACACAGTGCCCTGTTCTCACCTGGACAAACATATTTAGCCTGAGTATTCTGACTGTGGTGAGTGTTTTTGGTGGATGTCATGTCCCATGTGGACACAACACCAGGTCCACGAGTGGGACCACGGGACTCAGTGAGTGGATTACAATTACTAGCAAATATAATTAATGAAACAGCACATGTGACGAGCGTTTATTATACCAGTTAAACTTTATCTCATGGGTTTTGTGATTTGTTTCCAAGCCCCAACATGGCACACAATGCAGAATGACACAGAAAGGGATGGCTTCATGTTTCTTACCAAAACCAGTTGAAGTTCTTGGCATTCTTGACAACTTGACATCCTGACCAAGACTGCAGGTCTTCTGAATACATGTTCAAACTCCTAGAATGTGTTGTTTCCAAGTGTATTTTGGCCTATGATAACAACATGTATAAGAGCATAGAAGAAAATGTGGGAAAGAAAATGTTTTTAAGGCTTATATAACTATAACCTATATTTGCTACTGGCTATAATGTATGTCACCGTTACAGTAGCCTGAGAAAGATTAGATTAACAGAATCACCAAAACTGTGTAATTTATGGGGGTTAGAAAATTCAAGTTTATAAATGAAAAGAAAATATCAGTCACTCTGTTTTAGCTCTCATACATCTATAGTTTGACCAGCTTCGGTCTGGAACATGACTGATGCAAGCCACATTTACACTAACACAGCGTGCTATTTTGAGGTCTGGGTTTACACTTTGGACATCCCTGACTCTTTGGAATCAAAGGCTATGACCCTTTTCATCTTTTGCCTCCTAATACAAGTCACATATGGGAAAGAATCCTGTCTGACTTCTCATGAGCATCTATCTTCTTACACGACTCTATATCCTCTCACAATACTCTCTTGGCCACAGACCACCTTTAAAATTAGGACACTTATTACATCATCATCAACATACATTGTATTTGTATATACAGTGTATTGTGATCTGGAAGCGTGATCTCATAATATTTAATCAGTCAAAATATAACTTTTAAATTTGCACTGTCAGTAAAATTGGACAGTTATTTCATCACAATGCATTCAATTTGTACTGTTACTAAAGCAATGACTGAACATATTGTATTTACACTGACACAAGTCTTGTTTCATTCACTTATCAGAATAAGTGTGTGCAGACAGTCATCTTATGTGGACATCTGGGTAGCTTTGCTGCTCTGTGCACTGTTTGCTAAACAAAACCACTCTCAGTACCACAAGTACTCTTGCGCTTCACGTCATATGCAACAGCAAACATGACCTAGTAGACATGATAAGTGCAATATTTACAAACACAGCATGTGTCGTTCTCACTGGGGGCTCTTACTTATCGCTAGGTGTTGTTTTGTGGTTGAATTCTTCTGGAATGTTTTTCTATAGCCAAGGCCAAGCTTTGGGGAACGGGTCAGCGCCCTCATATTGTGTGAAAATCAGTCACTCTGCTCAGGAATTTTTTTTTGTAGAACTGGCCAACACGCCTACAGCCTGTCCAATGGTGAGAATGGGATGGGCTATCATGTCACAAGTTTGTCTTTTCCTTTGGAGATTACAGATCAGTAAAAATCAATAAAACTGTTTCCAGTGTCCAGTGTGACTAAGCTTTTTGTGCAAGACCAGTTGTGACCTTCTCTCATCTATGTCATCACGACTTTCCCAAGGAACTTCCAAGGCCGTGATGTTCTGTAGGCAGAGAGACACGACATGCTTGTCCCACTCTCATCACAGATGAAAAGCTAAAGAAATAAACACTGAGTGGACAGTTTACATTGTACATCTACTTTGTATCCACATTCATTGTGCAGGCTCACCTAGCATATAGCGTTTTTTTTTAACCTGGCACCTCAGTTTATAAGTGATACTTTTTTTTTTTTTTGATCCCACAACCGGGGAAATTCCACCTCTGCATTTAACCCATCCGTGAAGTGAAACACCACATACACACTAGTGAATACACACACACTAAGGGGCAGTGAGCACACTTGCCCGGAGCGGTGGGCAGCCCTATCCATGATGCCCGGGGAGCAGTTGGGGGTTAGGTGTCTTGCTCAAGGACACCTCAGTCATGGACTGTCGGCCCTGGGGATCGAACCGGCAACCTTCCGGTCACAGGGCCAGATCCCTAACCTCCAGCCTACGACTGACCAATAAGTCTTGAAATAAGGGGTGGATGTGTGCATTAACAGAAGGGCTAATACAATCATTTTATGCACTATGGTAATTAACACAACTGATAATGAAAGATTGCAAAAATACGTCAAGTGTATATTTATGTGTAAATTAGTAAGAAATCATTTTTACTATAGCCATTGTGTGTAGTAACAGTACAAAGTGGAACATCCAACAGTTTATCAGCATCACCTCTTAGTGCCCACACTCAGTACCAAACCCAAATCACAAACTAAGATTAATATCAACAAAATAAAGTTTCAAATGATAACAGCCATAGAAATGATGGACTATCATTAAACTAGCTTAAACCGTCATAGTGAATGTCTTATTATTGCATATAGAGCCAACAGTATACACATGCACAACAATGAATAACTGTATTGAAAACAATTCCTATAAATCTATTTAAAAAGAGATCTATTGAGAATTTTCACAACAGTCATGGTGAACAAATTCCTATTGCCATGGTTCCTGGCCATTCAAACAGCACCTGAAGTGAAGAGATGAAGATGATGGGAATCAGTATAGATCCAGATTGTATTTTTAGCTATAAACTGAGAAAATAAATTCAGAAATTGGAAAATGGCCAGTGTATGACTTTGCATTGTAGACAGAGCTCCCTTGTCTTGGTGATAAGGTTTAGACAGCTGTTGGACCATGCAGGAGGCAAGGCTGTATGTCATGTGAACAGTGAGTTAACAGGTTGCAGTACATACAAACATACTAAAACAAAAGAAAGTCTCTATAGTGTAGGTCTTAAAAATATGCATCAAGTGTGTGAAGGGGTTGTTCACTAATTCACGTATAACTAGCCAAAGGAAAATGTTGATTCAGAAATAATAAGGTAAAATACAGAAGCATGAATAAAATATTCAGGAATAGAAAGTGAGTTGAGCTTCTGCAGTCAAGACTTATCACTAACAAAAAAGATTTATGTAGATGGAAATAATATCCACAAAGCATGTGTAACATAGGATAAAGGTTCGTGAAGCATATTGTTGCTGTTGGAACAAATTAATCTGATTATCTGATTAATGCATTATTAAGGCCCATATTCTTGTGAAACTAACATAATTTTATAAGATCACATGCGTGACTGCAAGTCCCACAGCGCTTCTGAAGCAGTAAGAAAATCAGCCAATCTGTACAGTAAACTGTATCTCCAGTTTGACTTTGCCCCTATCTGCACCAGATCTGACCTTTTCCACCATATGTGGCATCCACTTTCACCTTATCAGTGAGCAAATAAACTGACTAGCTTACAGTGCACCACATAGAACATTAAGTGGGAGGGTTAAAGCAACTATTTACAATGAATATACTGGAAATACATGGAAAATCAGGACCTCTGGTACTTTATCACAGCATTTCCCAACTCCAGCCATGGAAAGTCCCTGTATAGTTTTATATTTTGACAGCCATAACACACCGGAGCCATAACATTAGCGTATTATCAACCCTTGTTTGAGCTTAATCAGTTAATCAGGTTATGAAGTAATATAGTACAAAATATTCCACTTATGTTTTTGAATAAGCTGACAACAAATACATTTTATTCTAAAGAGTTCTAAAGGAAATGGGGCTCTGGAAAATTCCAATCTTCTAAAAGAAATTGTACCTACAATCAATTTGTCCATAGCCACATATACAGATATGTAGAGATACACTATATGGCCAAAAGTATGTGGACAACTCACCCATTTATTGAGTTCAGGTTTTTCAGCCACACCTATTGCTAACAGGTGAATAAAATCAAGCATAGCCATTCAGTCTTCATAGACAAACACTGGCAGTAGAATCGGTTGCACTAATAAGCTCAGTGACTTTATGGCACGATCATAGAATACCACCATTGTGACAAGTCAGCTCAAGAAATGTATACCCTGCAGGTGTGTATGTTGTGTGTGAAAGGGGGCTCTTGTATTTGTGTGTGCACTTGTCTGTGTGTTTGATGTGAGGCTAGGTGACACACTTACCAGTTTACCCAGACAGAAAGGCCAACAGTAGTTTGGACTGGAGTGCAAGTGAAAAGGTACTGACAGTCTATATGTTTTGCACCTTTTCCAGTGACAAATTGCAAAAAAGAAAAAGTAAAAAAAAAAAAAATATATATATATTTTTAACTGAGTTTCTGTTTATTAGAATTATAGTCAACATCATTGATTCTTTTGACACTGTTGTCATAACATTTAAACATATTTGAAACATCACCCAGTCATTTAATTTTTTAGCACTGATTTCTCATGTCATGTGTCATATTTGATACATAGGTGTCAGATATGATTTCCTTCTAAATTCTTCTCAGTCTTTTTTGATAACAAGCTGCAATACATGTGTGTTGTAATATCTTGGGGCACTGACCTCTTCGTAAAGCTTATGTAACAGGGGGCCAGTAACCTGGATATGGAGCTGCCTATGAGTTACTGAACAGCATGACACTCTAGTGAGAGAGCATGATGTCTGCAGCTGTAACAGCCTGGCACAAATCGCTGACGGATCTTCACAGTTCAGCGTTACATTCCATTTCCAGAGCCACGTCCTGGACGCATGGATTATGTGGTCCCAGACTCTGGACCATCAGTGACCCCACATTAATATATGCATACAATTGATAAATTATAGAGATATTTGTTCACTGTCTTTGTCTGTATTCCAGCTTTATCTCTTGTCTTTGTATAACAATTTCAGTCTATTATTTGGTAAAAGGGCTTTTTTCAAGATATGAAACAAAAAAAAGGACTGTGATCAAATTGTACAGTATGGTCAGGCATGATGATATAACACGAGGAATAAAAAAGACAGAGGTCATAAAAAAAAAGAGAGAGAAGGAGAGAGATAGATGGGACACTAGAGTGACAGATAGGGGTCATGAGTATGATGACTCAGGATGAAGATTATCCACTAAAGTCTCTAAACCACGTCAAAGGTCGGCTTGTTTTGATAACAAAAGCCAAACCAAATGTGCTTCCCATCATATAAGCATGTAACATATAGCACTGTGCAAAAGTCAGCAACCCCCTGTATTAATTTAATTTCTAGGCAAAAAGGTAGAAAATATACTATCGAGGACCAAAGAAAAAGCTGAAGTAAAGTGAAGCCTGATTTTCACCTCTCCTTTCTTCTTTCAAAGATGGGGTCCTCCAGGACCAGGATTTGGAACCACCGCTGTAGACAATTCATTAGCCGTCTTGTACCCTGGGGGTGGGGAGCTCATTTGCTACTCAAACACACCTGATTAAATTCAGCACCTAACTGTCAGGTTTAGTATGTGTGTTTGGAGCTGAAAAAAAACACCAAACTGTTCTGGAGACCAGGCCTTAAGGACTGCAGTTTACCAACCCAACTCTGCTCTGTCCATCAATGGAAAGTGATCACTGTACACAGGGGCATTTAATGACATACGGGGGCTTTAATTGACATCCTACTGTTACATCCCAACCTCCCTCTACGCCAATTATTTAACCTGAAAGAATGAACAAGAATTCATGCTCCATTATTTCTTAGCAGGAAACAAGTTTAATAAGTGCAAAGGTAAATACAGTTAAACAGAAATGAATTATTAACCAGGGAAATAGAATATTTATACTAGTAAGCTCATTATGTAAAAAACAAATACAAATAAAAATATTTAAAATGCTATCAACAATAAGCTTTTTTTTGATGAATATCATTATAGATACAATTCGATTACATTGACAAAACAAAAAAAGAAAAACCATCCAACCAACCAACTAAACAATAAAAAATAAAGTAAAAAAAAAAAACATTTTATTGGTAAATGTTTTTTATAGAATATATTGTGTCCAAGAAGCTTTCCAGAAATGTACATCCAGCCCTCTATTGAGTAAGTTTATAGAGAAAGTGGTAGAAAAGTCAAGAACATGAGGAAATGACACTAAGAGAAATCAAAACTCAAACCATTGTGATTAAGAAGAAGCACTCAATCATGGAGGAAAGATCTGTAAACATCTGGCAATTAACCACAAATAATTCATACTGTGGGGAACAGCCATCAAAATATATTAACCTATGTTTGAGACATTTTATGTTTGTCCCACAAACACCAGCACAAAATGTTTTTTAAATACTAAGCTTGTAATTTCAAGTTTGGCAAAATGGGAAAATGGCAGTCCATCTGCACTTTATACTGGATAAGACAGTAGATTTTTTAAATCTGTAATTTAGGCCATGGCTCAGTTGCTGGACAATCAACTCATAAAATGAGACAGAGAGAAACACAGAGAAGCAAACAGAAGCAGAGAGCAGGGGAGGAGAGAACTCGGCCACTGACATTTTGATGATTGGCGAGTAAAGTGGGTGGTTCACTTGTGTTATTTGTAGTTTCTAGACTAAAAACATCTAGAATAAAAGTGAATGACGCAACCCCCTCCTCTCCAAGGTTAACAAGTCACTGACTCACAAATTTCCATTTCACAACCTACTGTACTTTTTGCAAGTCATTGTCTAACAAGAGGAGAGCATTGATTAAATGGCTGGCATTGCATGCAGACCCATGCAAGTTTTCTATGATAAGGCTTCAGTGTTTTGAACAGCTGTAATGTTGTGATAGTATTATGTTGTCATTTGAGTGCTATTTAGTGCAACAATAAAACAATCTAGTTTTCCTAACCTTAATTGTGAACCTTGAGGAACACCTAACTCAATATCTGTCGTTTGCTGTGTTGATGTATTCCTTAGATATTATAAACACACACACACACACACACACACACACACACACACACACACACACACACACACACACACACACACACACACACACAGAGCTATATAAATGCAAAAGTGTGAAACTGAATTATGCTGCAGTGTCTTCCTTGCCAAAGCCAACAGACAACATTTACTGGCAAACATGAAGACCTTCGCTGTTTGAGGCAGCATGAACCTCATGGAAATTTAAATAAGATTAGCTATTTAAGGCCACATGCCGTTTCATATTAGGTGCAACCAATTGTGGCAGAAATGCATGGCAGTGTGCTTGCACGTGAAAGAGATAATAAATGAAAGGAAGAAAAGTGATAGAGAGAGGGAGGAATGCATGTTAAAGACTTCATCAAAGTCTGCCATCTTTTTTAACAAACTGGAATGCTAGCTTTAGCAAAAGGCTTTTGCTTGCATTGCATAGCAGCAGCAGTAGCCACTCTGTTTATGCCCTTGTCTTTCTTTATACATGGTGATAACTACATACATACTAAACACATTGTTCATGGCATCATTATTTTATCTACTAAAGAAGAGCATATTGATTAAAAATTTCAGAAGTACCACTGAGTGTTTCCCACATATAAGTTAAAATAAGAAACACACAGGCAAATGTGATGGTATTTCAAAAGGAGGCTTTGAATGAAACTCAAAATAGTGCCTTGGACAATGGACTAGGTGACACAGGTATGAGAAAATGTTTGTGAAAGAAGTAATCTGACAATCCAGTATTATAGTACTGAACATAGACAATATTATACATACAACATTTTACAGTGCCATATTTTGAAAAATTAATGGTTTAGACCAATCAAAGGCCATTCTTGGAGGTCTAAATCATCCCAGAGCATGCTTCCTCATTTACCATGCCTCACTCAGGGCTTCAGTTCAGTGCCAAAGCCTTCATGAAGTGAATTTGGTGTTAGCAAAGGGAAAATGCTCTGGAGAGCTGTGACCAGCCAGTGCTTGAGCTCTTAAACAATCAAAAACAGCATGTGAACCACAAGAGGGTAACTGGAGTCAGGTGCTCTGATTAATTCAGGAGTGAGTCTGACCTGCCCTGACATGTACAAACACATTGGTCATCTGCTTTTCAAAACTCAAATGCAGTCTGACCAAAGGTGATTTCAGAAGACCTCAGTAAAAAGTTGTGAATGAACACATAAGGCTGCAAAAGTCATCAGCCTTGTGGTATCATGGTATCAAGGAAACCTAAAACAATTCACTATCTTAAAAAATAGGTTTTAGGCTGGTGTACATAATTAAACAAACACACCCAAATTGTGGAAATTGAATTTGATCTGTAAAATTATTGTGAGAGTTTTGATTGTGACATCGATGAATATACAACAACAGACAAGCTTGGAAGTAGGCTTACATGTCAGTGAGTCCAGACTACATCTTAAATACTTTACAAAAATGAACAGTTTTATGCTGCATTTGTACAACCCCAATTCCAGTGAAGTTGGGATGTTGTGTAAAACATAAATAAAACCGAATACAATGATTTGCAAATTCTTTTCAACCTATATTCAGTTGAGAACACTACAAAGACAAGATATTTAATGCTAAAACGGAGCTACGCTGTTGTAACACGTGCAGAATGTGGCTTGGCGTTGTCTTGCTGAAATAAGCAGGACGTCCCTGAAAAAGACATTGCTTGGATGGCAGCATGTGTTGCTCCAAAACCTGTATGTACCTTTCAGCATTAATGGTGCCTTCACAGATGTGCAAGTTACCCATGCCATGCTAACACACCCCCATATAATCAGAGATGCTGGCTTTTGAACTTTGTGCTGATAACAATCTGGACAGTCCTTTTCCACTTTGGCCCAGAGGACACGATGTCCATGATTTCCAAGAACAATCTGAAATGTGGACTCGTCAAACCACAGGACACTTTTCCACTTTGTGTCAGTCCATCTCAGATGAGCTCAGGCCCAGAGAAGCCGGCAGTGTTTCTGGGTGTTGTTGATATCTGGCTTTCGCTTTGCATGGCAGAGTTTTAACTTGCACTTGTAGATGGAGCGACGAACTGAGTTCACTGACAGTGGTTTTCTGAAGTGTTCCTGAGCCCATGTGGTAATATCCGCTACTACATGAGGACAAAAGCAAAGATTTGTTCATCAAAGTAATCTGTAATATAGTAATTGATAGTATAACTGATAAAACATTAAATAAACATCAAAGAGCAATAAAATTCTATAGATATCTGTAAAACATCTTTTAACATGGCAGTGTCACGGCTGGATTAGCGATCCATCCATCCATCCATTTTCTAAGCCGCTTCTCCGTCAGGGTCGCGGGGGAGTGCTGGGCAGTCTTCGGGCAGAAGGCAGGATACACCCTGGACAGGTCGCCAGTCCATCGCAGGGCAGACAGACAGATACAGTCACTCACACATTCACACCTAGGGGCAATTTAGCACGTCCAATTAACCTGACTGCATGTCTTTGGATTGTGGGAGGAAACCGGAGAACCCAGAGGAAACCCACGCAGACACGGGGAGAACATGCAAACTCCACACAGAGAGGACCCTGGTCGCCCGGCCAGGAATCGAACCCAGGCCCTCCTTGCTGCGAGGCGACGGCGCTACCCACCACGCTACCGTGCTGCCCAGATTAACGATCCATCACCCATAAACATCCAACCAAAAGGAACTCTGTGGTCAGAAACTGACTATTGATGAATGGCTTGTGTACATCCACTGAGTTAACAGTCTCACTTTATATTAGGTAACTTGTAGTTGTTGGCCTAATATAGTTACACATTAACAATACATGCAGCAACAATGTACAGGTAACATATTCACTGTTACAGATGGATTACAGTAGTACAGCTTATATAATTACACAATAGTACTTGATAGTTATAACATGTTTTTCTTATGTAGTTACTTGTGTATAATAGGGTGAGGATAATTACATTTTGTTAGCTGTAGTAATGTGCTTGTGCTGTGACATGGTAATCTAACCAGCATTAGATTAAGTTAATAAAGGAACAGAAAGCCTGCTGGTTATTATCAGATTGTTATAAGATTGCAAGAAAGTATGTTTATGGAAGTAAAGAACATATATTATTGACTAACTTCAGAAATCTTTAAACCAGGTCTCTACTGACAACACTGAACACATGAACAGGCACAAAACATTCAGTTTTTTCCCCTTTAGCCAAACATGTAAACATTTTGATCAATATGATCAGCGTTAGTATTAGTATATGTAATAGTCTTAATAAAGTTTAAACATGTCTATAATTCGTCCCACTAGGGGTGAGATTATTACTTATTAAATGAATCGGATCAGGTCAAATATGTAAATATAAATAGATTTTTGTATATGGAGTTAGGGAGGTATGCGAAATTTAGGAAATTAATTAAATAATCTAGATTTATGGATAGTAAGTAGAGATTCTTCATACAGCACCTTAATTATTAACTGTGCTGCAGCTCCCAACACATAAGTTGACAACTTGCAATTAACGTCCACAGGATGGTGCTGTTGTTTAAATTCAGAGGTGACCAACGCTGCCCATGCATTTATCCTTTGTTTGGCATTGATTCCCTTTCTAACCTACACAATTAGAAGTCCAGTTTTTAGCTCCATCAATAGTTAACAATGATGTCCATAAACAATTTGTTGGCGAATACACAGGCTTTAGTTCCGGATTGAATAAAAAATACAATCAGTGCCATTTTGAACACATTGCCTGGCAGTTATATTTTGCAGAACAGGGCTTTCGGAAAGAACGGCCTTATGATGAGCTACAACATTTTGCAGGAAATCATGTGTTGAGATGCAAAGCACTTCACTCACTCACTCACTCACATTTAGCAGGCTGAAGATTCTCCACAAAGGGGCATCAGAAGCAACGATGATGCTCTTAGACTACGTTTACACAGCAGGTAAAAGTGGCCCAAATCTGATTTTCTCACCAAATCGGATTGATTGTTTGCCTGTTCACACTGTCTTTTAAATGCGATCTGTATGTGACATCAGTCTGAACAGATCAGCTCCTAAACCGACCTGCATGCGCAAAAGAACAATAGTTCACGTGGCTCGTCCTGAGGTAAACAGTCATGACGACTAGCGAACACCAGTCGCTCCCGGTTTCCTGTTCGCCAGCATCGCAGGAGCGATAAAGAATTTCCAGTGATTGACAGCTGGACTCATCGCCCACAGTGTGTTCGAGCTCGCCTTAAAACGGGCGCGTTATTCAGACAGGTCCACTTCTTTGCTTCGTGTCCTCGGATTCTTTAACCGCTGCAGCCCGGGCTCCTCCGGCCGCGCTCGGCCAGCTCGTTCGAAACCTCTTCAAACCCAGAGCGGCTGCGATGAGTCTCTTCTAATGTTTTTGGTACAGAAACATCGGACTTAATGTTTATGAGTCTCAGCAGCGCGAGATTATGACGAATGTCGAGTTGGACTTACGTAAATGTCGCATGAATTCCGATCTGGCTGTTCAGACTGAGTCGCATCGCTGCGGATCGATACGGATCGGATTCCAGTACCACATGTGAAAGCGTCTCAAATCGGAATTAAAAAAGGCAGATTCAGTTTGTTTTTTGCTGTTCACTCAGCCACACAAATGACAAATCTGTGTCACATAGGAGGAAAAAGCTGGGATTTGGGCCACTTTTACCTGCTGTGTAAACGTAGCCTTACTTGCTCATTTGATGTTTAGTGAAGTGGTAGTTTCAGCTTGGAAGAGATCTGAACAGTGTCGACCAGTGGAGAACATAAAATCAGCTGTGTAAAAGTGGACATAGGCCGGCAGCTTTTTGCTGGGCAGAAAAGATGTCACAACAGCTCAATGCCATGCGTGTCCAAGATGTCACAAGTGATTATTTATGATTTCAAAAGGTCAACTCAGACATGAGTCTAAAGATAAGGCAAGATAGCACTTTATAACTCAGAGTGATCCAGCAGCATGCATATATATATATGTGTGTGTGTGTATATATATATGTGTGTGTGTGTGTGTGTGTGTGTGAATTGAAGTAGTTAGTGTTACTGCTACTGAGGTTACTGTTGTGCTAAGAATGATCCAAAAATATATCTGGTCAAGCGGTCAGCAGCAGCTCTGTGACCAGAGAGGAACCAGTGAGGGATGTGGCAGAGGGCAAGCGACACGATAAGTTACAGCCTGTGTTTAATGCTGTGTTTAATTAGTCACATTTAGATTTTTTTTATATGAGAATGTGTGTTGTCTTATATATTCTTTCCATGGTACATAAGAAACATTGCAATAAAATTTAAATAAAACATTAATTTTACAATTTAATTTCACAGAACCACAAAGTGTCAATCTGTAACAAATGAAGAGCAACCTTTTTGCATACATGTTGAGATAACTGGCTCCCTCTTTCTGATAGGACAGATCAAAGGAATCAGATTCAATTTGGGAGAAGATCCCATTACCTCTTCAAGGTCATGCTTGTGCTAATAATCATTCAGAGTTTTATTCATTTTGTCAGTGGAGAAAATATTTTTGGAGATTGGATATTGTATTGCAAGGTAAGAAAATACCCCTTCCCTCCTCAAGAGCAGTGACACTCTACTGCCCTCATGTGGAGATATCATGGCTTTGATTAAGGTCTGAGTGCAGATCAAATGATGAAAAAGCAAAATCGACACTGGTGATGGTGTTTTCTAACTATTTCTGCAAGCCTCTGCTAATTGAGCCACACAGTTGTTGTTAAAGGCTGACACTGAGTGAGAAGAGAATGAAAGAATTCTAAAAATTGTGGTCAGTGCTGAACAAACAAACCAAACCCTGTATGTAAACAGTAAGTGTGTTCTCTGTATACTTTACAAAGATGGTTCTTTACGGGATCTTTAGTCAAGACAATGGTTCTATATGGACCCATGAACATGCCATTAACAATTTTCTAATGCTTAAATGGTTCTTTGTATGGTGAAATGGTTCTTCAGATTGACAGAGAATGCTTTGTATATGGTTCTACACTCACTGGCCACTTTATTAGGTACTAATTACATGGCCGCAACTCAATGCATGTAGAGGTGGTCAAGACAATTTGCTGAAGTGCAGACCGAGCATCAGAATGGGGAAGAAAGGGGATTTAAGTGACTTTGAATGTGACATGGTTGTTGGTACCAGATGGGCTGGTCTGAGTATTTCACAAACTGCTGATCTACTGGGATTTTCACGCTCAACCATCTCTAGGGTTTACAGAGAATGGTCAGAAAAAGAGGAAATATCCAGTGAGCGGTCAGTTGTGTGGACGAAAATGCCTTGTTGATGTGAGAGGTCAGAGGAGAATGGGCAGACTCTTTCATGATGATAGAAAGGCAACAGGAACTCAAATCACCAACCAAAATCTCTGAGGAATGTTTCCAGCACCTTGCTGAAAGTGTTCCATGAAGAATTAAGGCAGTTCTGAAGACAAAAGGGGGTCCAACCTTTTACTAGCAAGGTGCAAATAATAAAGTGGCCGGTGAGTGTATGTGGAACCTTTTTGACAAGTTTTACATAGTACCAAGAAGGGTTCTTGTATCGTTACATGTTTGACACATAAAAAACCCTTTTTTGGTACCATGTAGAACCGGATTCAACACATTCTCTGGCAATCTGAGGAACCATTTTTACCATGCAGGGAACCATTTAAGCATGCAAATGGTTCTTGAGTGTCCATGGTTCTATTATCTTTACTAAAGAACCCTTGAATAACAACCATCATTTTTATGAGTGTAGAGGAAGTCCATCCATCCATCCATCCATTTTCTAAGCCGCTTCTCCGTCAGGGTCGTGGGGGGATGCTGGAGCCTATCCCAGCAGTCTTCGGGCGGAAGGCAGGATACACCCTGGATGGGTCGCCAGTCCATCGCAGGGCAGACAGACAGACACAGACAGTCACTCACACACTCACACCTAGGGGCAATTTAGCACGTCCAATTGGCCTGACTGCATGTCTTTGGACTGTGGGAGGAAACCGGAGAACCCGGAGGAAACCCACGCAGACACAGGGAGAACATGCAAACTCCACACAGAGAGGACCCCGGTCGCCCGGCCAGGGAATCGAACCCAGGCCCTCCTCGCTGTGAGGCGACAGCGCTACCCACCACGCCACCGTGCCGCCCGTGTAGAGGAAGTGTTAACTTATTTTCACTTAGAGAATAAACAGCATATATATAATTTGATCAGAGGTGTCATAGATTTTGCATACGAATACCTGTGAGGAAACGAATGAGCCTTTACTTTACTTTGCTTTAGCCGTTCACGTTCAGTTCCTAATTCCTGTTCCGTGTCTAATTCCTGGACCGCTTCGCTGTTGCTCACACCTGTTACAGGTTAGCTTTAGAGTTTTACTTTAGACTGAAATGATCCTAGACAGAGATGAATAGAAACTAACTGTCCTGATAGATGCTGGAGGAATAAAGACATTCCGTTGTAGACCTGTAATGATATAATTGTAATATCTTTATTATAAGGCACATTTCATACTGGTGCCAACTCAAAGTGCTTTACAGACATGGGATAATGATTTACAGAAATAGACAAGACAGATCAGGTTAAGAAGAAATACCAAAGAGACATAGAATTTATTTAAGCTAATGTTTCATAAAAGTGAGCGCTGAGCTTGACTGGCCCTGTGATAGACTGGCGACCTGTTCAGGGTGTATCCTGCCTTCCACCCATTGTTTGTGTGCGTGCTTGACTGTCTAATAAAAAAGTTGAGTTCCACTGTTTAAATGCAGAATCACCGAGTCTCTCCATGTTTTCTGTATTTCTACGATCACACGCTGGAACATAAACTAGCAGAACTTTAAAATCTACCCTGAAAGATACCTTGATGCTTGTCACACCACAGTCTGGATTTTTCTTTTTTTATTACTTACAGTATCTCACAAAAGTGAGTACACCCCTCACATTTCTGCAAATATTTTATTATATCTCTTCATGGGACAACACTATAGAAAAGAAACTTGGATATAACTTAAAGTAGTCAGTGTACAGCTTGTATAGCAGTGCAGATTTACTGTCCTCTGAAAATAATTCACAGCCATTAATGGCAACACAAGTGAGTCCACCTCACAGTGAACATGTCCAAATTGTGCTCAAAGTGTCAATATTTTGTGTGACCACCATTATTATCTAGCCCTTCCTTAAATCTCTAGGGTAAGGAATTCACCAGAGCTGCACAGGTTGCTACTGGAGTCCTCTTCTACTCCTCCATGATGACATCACAGAGCTGGTGGATGTTAGACAACTTGCACTCGTCCACCTTCCACTTGAGGATGCCCCACAGGTGCTCAATTGGGTTTAGGTCAGGAGACATACTTGGCCAGTCCATCACCTTTACCTTCAGCAAGGCAGTTGTCTTCTTGGAGGTGTGTTTGGGGTTGGAGTTGATGCATTGTGCGGCATATGATCTGAGCACTGACAGGCTGACCTCCTTCTTCTTCAACCTCTGCAGCAATGCGCTCCACTCATGCGTCTATTTTTTGAAGCCAACCTCTGGATATGATGCTGAACACATGGACTCAAATTCTTTGGTCAACCCTGACGAGGCCTGTTCTGAGTGGAACCTGTCCTGGAAAACCGTTGTATAACCTTGGCCACTGTGCTATAGCTCAGTTTCAGGGTGTTAGAAATTTTCGTATACCTTAGGCCATCTTTGTGGAGAGCAAAAATTCTACTGTATTTCTCACATCCTCAGAGAGTTCTTTGCCATGAGGTGCCATGTTGAACATCCAGTGGCCAGTATGAGCGAATTGTACCCAAAACACCAAATTTAACAGCCTTGCTCCCCATTCACACCTGGAACCCTGGAACTCTAAAGAGTCACATGACATCAGGGAGGGACAATGACACAATTGGGCACAATTTGGACGTGTTCACTGTGAGGTGTACTCTCTTGTGTTGCCAGCTATTTAGACATTAATGGCTGTGTGTTGAATTATTTTCAGAGGACAGTAGATCTACACTGCTATACAAGCTGTACACTGATTAAGTTATATCCAAGCTTAATTTCCATAGTGTTGTCCTATGAAAAATGATAATAAAATATTTGCAGAAATGTGAGAGGTGCACTCAGTTTTGTGAGATACTGTAAGTTGGTTCAGAGAAGTAACTTCTGAGTCTAGGTTTAGGCAGCTCTTCCCTTCTCAGATCAGAACTACAGGACAGCAGATGTCTCTCTGTAGTAAATCAACTCAAAGCCATTTGAGGGCGCTGCAGCAAAGGGTTTATAAAGGCCTGATTTGAGTGCAGGAAGGACAAACCCTTTGTGAATCGGTAGTTTGGGGATTGAAAAGGAGCTGCACAGCACAGACAATACTGAACTGCAGGCCTTGGCATAATTAGCAGTCTGATTACAGCAATAAAGCAGAGCTGTCTCAGAGATTCATTGAAAGAGCACCACATGAATCTTGGGTGAGGTGCTCCCAGAGACAGAGAGTGGGCACTGCCGTCTGATACTCCATCCAAAACACATTCATGTGCGCGCGCACACGCACACACACACACACACACACACACACACACACACACACACACACACACACACACACACACACACACACACACACACACACACACCATCTGTTTAAAGAGCATTTATCCGCTTTGGTCAGCAGAAAACAAATGTCTTAAGTGTTTTTTTATGTCTTTCATTCACACACAGCTTGAAAAAAAAATTCTGAATGAAACTTCCTCTGCTTGTGTCTATGTGTGTGTGTGTGTTGGTGCGTAACACAGTAAAAGATCTCAGTCTCAGTGCACCTTGTGCTTTGCTGGGTCTGAATTATTGTGTGTGTTTGATGTCCTGTTCTTTAACCCTCTACTGCAATTGCTACAAAAGCAAATGTTTAAAAACAAAAGTTTGATTCACTTTTCATGCATGAAATAGGCTTTTGCATCATTTTATAGTCAACATTAGGGTTGGGATGTAACGGAATACAAATTTTGGGGAACATTCGGAATGCAGAAAGTAGTGTTTGTATCTGAATTTAGTCTAAGTTACATTTTGTAAAGTCAGTATTCACAATACTTTTTACATTTCTTGAAGAATACTTTTAGAATACATATACATAATACAGTTAAGAAAACATATACCATCTTTAAAAGAAATGCTTTTAACACAACTTGTTTATTAACTATTGTAAAATCAATGCACAGCAAACATAATCATTAGATGAACTCTAAAGAGGACCTAAATTAACAGCTCCTTTACAAATTAAAGTTCCTACTAAAGCCTAAGTAGGCTGATAAATCAATGTGATGAGTCAGCTATTAATCTCACCGTCACTCAGCTCTGCTAAAGCCTGAGTAGACTGATAAATCTATATGATGATCAGTTATTAATTTCAGTTTTATTGAGTGATGAGAAAAAAATAATCTCCTCAGTAGTGGACATATTTGCAACTGATGCTCCTGCTGTACTCCTGGAAACAGCACTGGACTGAAGCAGTGAGAGAGAAACAGATAGTTGAGAATTTTGAGAAAGTAATTTCAATTATGACTGAATTTTTCATGAAACGTGCATCAAGACAGAAAGTAATTACATGAAGAAAACTGGCAACCTGTAACAGCAAGGAATACACACACACACAGACACACACACACACACACACACACACACACACACACACACACACTTCTAAGTTGCGTATCCTACTGGGTCATAGGGTCAGCAAGGAACCATGTAAATTAAAAAAAAAGGATATCTTATGCACCGTTCCAAGATTTATAATAAATGTATTGTAAATGTATACTAAATATATTCCTATTATGTTCCTTTTTAAGTATTGTAATGGAATACGCTACTGAATACATTTAGTGTATTCAGTATACAGCCATCACTACACCGATTTGCCCAATCCTGATCATATCCATATTCAGAACTCTGGGTCTGGAGCAGTTTTGCTTAAAAACAAAAATGAATGCCCTTTATTGAAAACTACTGATATCACACCTTGAAGTAAAAAAAAGATTCCAGATGCAATATGATTTCTGTTGTACAAAGCCCCCCCTGCCAAAACATCAATGGATCCTGTGAAGTCAAAATGCAAGTAGTGCTACATACATGCTATAAGCAAACTTACACTCCAGCGCACTGAAATAAAGACACAAGAAAACAAGTCTACAATTAAATTTCAACACTATAGAACAACAGCAACTACTCAAACTGTAGACTACAATTGCTGAAGCAACTCAACTAACACATCAGACAAAGCTTACAGGTTTGTGTAGGCAACTTTGGGTGAAGTTGTCAGTATTATAATTTCACTTTGTAGCAGTGTCTCACTTGTATGAAGCAACATTCATGCTTTTACTACTGAACAGCCTTGTAATTTAGGGGGATCCAGTGACAGTAAACATGTACACAGGACCAAATGTGAGAGAGACAGAGAGAGACAGGGAGAGAGAGAAAGAGAGAGAACGAGAGAGAGAGAAAGAGAGAGAGAGAGAGAGAGAGAGAGAGAGAGAGAGAGAGAGAGAGAGAAGTGGAGAGACAGACGGAAGCAGAAAGAGAAAGAGTGAGAGAGGGCCATGTGACGGAAAAACAAACGATGTACAAAGCCAGGGAAACAGGTCAACAAAGGGAGGGAAGGAGGGGGGAGAGAGGGAAGACCTCTTCCGACAGAGCTGCGTCAAGCCAAGAAGTGGTCTAACCCTCCTTCCTCCTTGACCCTCTTATCCATCCTTTCATTCTCATCTGCCAAAGTTTGCTCTACATCCCCTCCTTTACTTCTTCATCCTCTGCTAACAACACAGGGGCTCCAAGTTCGTCACCTAGGAACTCTTTTGTCTCTCGCACATCAAACGGAACTTTTTCACGTTTCTCTTGTGCTTACAAAGCAACTTGCAGCCTTTTCCACAATTTTGGTTTGTGGTCTTGCTGAATGGGGAACTCCATCAACTAAAAATTGTGCATCATTTGTCATTGAGGTATAAATAAATGTATTTCAGAGTGGTTTGATATGAAATGATTTATTGTAAAGAAACTTTCTTTACAGTGATGTTGATAGAAACCAGGGGTAATAGTATTTTATTTACTATACAAGATGACTGGTGAGCCTATAGTGTCTGCTGAGTTTTATATGTAATGTTGATAATTGTGAAATAGTGATAAATCTGAATTTACAAGTACTTCTCCACCCTGAATGGATTTTAATTACACATTTAAACTAAAACCTTATCTCAAAACATAATTGTAACCATTTACTGGAACAATTTTCTGTAAGGTCACTTTTCGAGACACTAAATGTCTCAGATATCGGTTCATATCATAACCATTGTAAAGAAAAGAGTTGGTAAACATTTCACATCAAACCACTCTGAATAATTAAATGCCTCAAGTGTGAGTCCCTCTGACATCACAGACTCTTGATACCTTCCTTGGAATGCCGTGGAACTTTCGGATGAAGGGTGCAGCGTGTTATTTGTCTCAGAGGCACTGGTAGTAATTTTGAGCCCTGTGAAATTTCCACACATGGCCCATCTTACCTAATCTCATTTGCCTCAGCAGAACCTGCCACAGTACTAAAATGTGTAAACATTTCATAATAAGCATATTTTGTTAGATTTACATTTTGTTATTAAATATAAGCTCTTACTATCACCATGTAGTCATCTCTCGTATGCAGCAGGCTGTGAATAACATGAACATAGGAAACATAACTGCCTTTCAACATGCTGTATTCCTGTTTGTTGCTTTCCAAAAGTGTTGAGGTCTCCTCTGAAAACAGAGGAGATGGACCTGTTGGAATTATTGTAATTTTCTCTCATCATAGACAGTAGCAGTCTGAGCACTAAGCAAAGGTAAGCAGTCACCTAGCACCCCCATGTGCCAAAGGCTGATTAACAAACAAAGTAGATGTAGTGTATGTGCTGATGTTAAATGATCTCTTCCAAATACACATGCACACAGACACACAAGATTCAGAGAATCTGGAGAAATCTCTGTATGCAAGGGACTATGAAATGCAAAGAAAAACCCATATACACACAGAAACCCGAAATGCTGCCACCTTCTCTGGGCCTGAGCTCATTTAAATGATCTGAGGTGATCAGCATTTGAAATTCTTTTTGGAATTTCAGTTTGTTATCAGTGCACAGATAAAAAGCCAGTATTCACAATGGTATGGGGGCGATTGGTGCACATGCTGAACATGTTTTGTCAACATATGATGTTTTTCAAGGAAGGCCTTGCTTATTACAGCAAGGCAATGCCAAACCACATTCTGCACATATTATAACAGCATAGTGAAAAAGTCTGGATGCTAAACTGGCCTGCCTGCGGTCCAAACCTGGTCACCTCTGTTGACATTTGGCACATTATGAAATGAAAATACGACAAATGAGCCCCTGTTGAGCAGCTGAAATACTGTATCGAACAAGAATGGGAATACATTTCACTTTCAAAACAATAGCAATTGGTCGCCTCAATTCCCAAAAGCTTGCAGAGTGTTCTTAAAAGAAGAGGTGATGAAACACAATGGTAAACATGCCCCCATTCTAATGTTTTTTTGTAACATGTTGTTGGCATCAAATTCAAAATAGGCTAATATTTTTCAAGAAAACAATTTTCACAATTGCAGTCAAGAAATGCAAAAATAGGGAAAACAAAAAGCTTGTTGCTAACTTACATTCCCAAAGCTTTGGGTTTTTTTCAGTCAAAAGAGAGTGCTGCACAGCAAAGTACTCAAAGTTATATTTTTTGTTTCTAGCATTAATGTTTCAGTGTTGGCTTCAGTTGGTAGTTACTCAAAAAAAAAAAAGTCAGGTTACAAACTTCTTTTAAAATTTTGTTGGGATTATGTTACTTGTTACTTTACTTCTGAATTACTCTGTAGCAAATTATCTCACCATACTAACAGATGACTTTGTTGTTTTAAGCAAATTTCTTAAAACAAACTTATCTGCCACTAAAATCTGATCATTCCACTTAATGTAATAACTTATGCAAAAATGTCTAGAGATAAAGTAAACATTCATACAACAATCTCAAAATTAAGATGATTTAATTTGCTAAAATATACATTTTTGCAATGTGGATAGTCTTGCCACATGGGAGCTCAGAGTCCTAACGAATTTAAAAATGTCCATTCAGGGGCCCCATTCTTGTCTCTTGCCTGGAGCCCCAGAACCACTAAATCTACCCTGCTCTTATGGCTCCCGGTGCATTGTCTTGATAAATTATGAACTGGGTACCAGTGAGTATGGAGGCATTTGCCTAGACATGGGAAAATAAGATATTTATGTACACCTCAGAATTCATTCTGCTGCTACCATAAACACTTGGATCCTCAATGAAGACCAGTGCACCAGTTCCAGAAGCAGCCATGCATACCCAAGCCATGACACTACCTCCTCCAGGTTTCACAGATGAAGTGGCGCGCTTAGGATGATTGCAGTCTCTTTCTTTTTCTGATAAAACTACTCTTGACCTCATTTGTCAATTAAACTTTGATCCAGAACTCTGTCTGTGTCATCTATAACTTAAACAGTATGGTATATGTTATGTATTGTAGCAGCTGACGTTTTTGCTTTAGTCTAATACTCTTTTGATCTGAAATCCAGATTTTATAGATGTATAACAAAATAACCTGCATCACTTCCTTCCAATACTTTTGCCGCTTACTGTATCTTACTACCAAATGTACGTATCAGTGATACAAACTGCACAGATTTTAAATGTTTTCTTCATGTTGAAA